>NC_134129.1:21935000-21942326 GCF_040939455.1 Microcebus murinus | reverse complement strand
TAACCCTAACCCTAACCCTAACCCTAACCCTAACCCTAACCCTAACCCTAACCCTAACCCTAACCCTAACCCTAACCCTAACCCTAACCCTAACCCTAACCCTAACCCTAACCCTAACCCTAACCCTAACCCTAACCCTAACCCTAACCCTAACCCTAACCCTAACCCTAACCCTAACCCTAACCCTAACCCTAACCCTAACCCTAACCCTAACCCTAACCCTAACCCTAACCCTAACCCTAACCCTAACCCTAACCCTAACCCTAACCCTAACCCTAACCCTAACCCTAACCCTAACCCTAACCCTAACCCTAACCCTAACCCTAACCCTAACCCTAACCCTAACCCTAACCCTAACCCTAACCCTAACCCTAACCCTAACCCTAACCCTAACCCTAACCCTAACCCTAACCCTAACCCTAACCCTAACCCTAACCCTAACCCTAACCCTAACCCTAACCCTAACCCTAACCCTAACCCTAACCCTAACCCTAACCCTAACCCTAACCCTAACCCTAACCCTAACCCTAACCCTAACCCTAACCCTAACCCTAACCCTAACCCTAACCCTAACCCTAACCCTAACCCTAACCCTAACCCTAACCCTAACCCTAACCCTAACCCTAACCCTAACCCTAACCCTAACCCTAACCCTAACCCTAACCCTAACCCTAACCCTAACCCTAACCCTAACCCTAACCCTAACCCTAACCCTAACCCTAACCCTAACCCTAACCCTAACCCTAACCCTAACCCTAACCCTAACCCTAACCCTAACCCTAACCCTAACCCTAACCCTAACCCTAACCCTAACCCTAACCCTAACCCTAACCCTAACCCTAACCCTAACCCTAACCCTAACCCTAACCCTAACCCTAACCCTAACCCTAACCCTAACCCTAACCCTAACCCTAACCCTAACCCTAACCCTAACCCTAACCCTAACCCTAACCCTAACCCTAACCCTAACCCTAACCCTAACCCTAACCCTAACCCTAACCCTAACCCTAACCCTAACCCTAACCCTAACCCTAACCCTAACCCTAACCCTAACCCTAACCCTAACCCTAACCCTAACCCTAACCCTAACCCTAACCCTAACCCTAACCCTAACCCTAACCCTAACCCTAACCCTAACCCTAACCCTAACCCTAACCCTAACCCTAACCCTAACCCTAACCCTAACCCTAACCCTAACCCTAACCCTAACCCTAACCCTAACCCTAACCCTAACCCTAACCCTAACCCTAACCCTAACCCTAACCCTAACCCTAACCCTAACCCTAACCCTAACCCTAACCCTAACCCTAACCCTAACCCTAACCCTAACCCTAACCCTAACCCTAACCCTAACCCTAACCCTAACCCTAACCCTAACCCTAACCCTAACCCTAACCCTAACCCTAACCCTAACCCTAACCCTAACCCTAACCCTAACCCTAACCCTAACCCTAACCCTAACCCTAACCCTAACCCTAACCCTAACCCTAACCCTAACCCTAACCCTAACCCTAACCCTAACCCTAACCCTAACCCTAACCCTAACCCTAACCCTAACCCTAACCCTAACCCTAACCCTAACCCTAACCCTAACCCTAACCCTAACCCTAACCCTAACCCTAACCCTAACCCTAACCCTAACCCTAACCCTAACCCTAACCCTAACCCTAACCCTAACCCTAACCCTAACCCTAACCCTAACCCTAACCCTAACCCTAACCCTAACCCTAACCCTAACCCTAACCCTAACCCTAACCCTAACCCTAACCCTAACCCTAACCCTAACCCTAACCCTAACCCTAACCCTAACCCTAACCCTAACCCTAACCCTAACCCTAACCCTAACCCTAACCCTAACCCTAACCCTAACCCTAACCCTAACCCTAACCCTAACCCTAACCCTAACCCTAACCCTAACCCTAACCCTAACCCTAACCCTAACCCTAACCCTAACCCTAACCCTAACCCTAACCCTAACCCTAACCCTAACCCTAACCCTAACCCTAACCCTAACCCTAACCCTAACCCTAACCCTAACCCTAACCCTAACCCTAACCCTAACCCTAACCCTAACCCTAACCCTAACCCTAACCCTAACCCTAACCCTAACCCTAACCCTAACCCTAACCCTAACCCTAACCCTAACCCTAACCCTAACCCTAACCCTAACCCTAACCCTAACCCTAACCCTAACCCTAACCCTAACCCTAACCCTAACCCTAACCCTAACCCTAACCCTAACCCTAACCCTAACCCTAACCCTAACCCTAACCCTAACCCTAACCCTAACCCTAACCCTAACCCTAACCCTAACCCTAACCCTAACCCTAACCCTAACCCTAACCCTAACCCTAACCCTAACCCTAACCCTAACCCTAACCCTAACCCTAACCCTAACCCTAACCCTAACCCTAACCCTAACCCTAACCCTAACCCTAACCCTAACCCTAACCCTAACCCTAACCCTAACCCTAACCCTAACCCTAACCCTAACCCTAACCCTAACCCTAACCCTAACCCTAACCCTAACCCTAACCCTAACCCTAACCCTAACCCTAACCCTAACCCTAACCCTAACCCTAACCCTAACCCTAACCCTAACCCTAACCCTAACCCTCCTAACCCTAACCCTAACCCTAACCCTAACCCTAACCCTAACCCTAACCCTAACCCTAACCCTAACCCTAACCCTAACCCTAACCCTAACCCTAACCCTAACCCTAACCCTAACCCTAACCCTAACCCTAACCCTAACCCTAACCCTAACCCTAACCCTAACCCTAACCCTAACCCTAACCCTAACCCTAACCCTAACCCTAACCCTAACCCTAACCCTAACCCTAACCCTAACCCTAACCCTAACCCTAACCCTAACCCTAACCCTAACCCTAACCCTAACCCTAACCCTAACCCTAACCCTAACCCTAACCCTAACCCTAACCCTAACCCTAACCCTAACCCTAACCCTAACCCTAACCCTAACCCTAACCCTAACCCTAACCCTAACCCTAACCCTAACCCTAACCCTAACCCTAACCCTAACCCTAACCCTAACCCTAACCCTAACCCTAACCCTAACCCTAACCCTAACCCTAACCCTAACCCTAACCCTAACCCTAACCCTAACCCTAACCCTAACCCTAACCCTAACCCTAACCCTAACCCTAACCCTAACCCTAACCCTAACCCTAACCCTAACCCTAACCCTAACCCTAACCCTAACCCTAACCCTAACCCTAACCCTAACCCTAACCCTAACCCTAACCCTAACCCTAACCCTAACCCTAACCCTAACCCTAACCCTAACCCTAACCCTAACCCTAACCCTAACCCTAACCCTAACCCTAACCCTAACCCTAACCCTAACCCTAACCCTAACCCTAACCCTAACCCTAACCCTAACCCTAACCCTAACCCTAACCCTAACCCTAACCCTAACCCTAACCCTAACCCTAACCCTAACCCTAACCCTAACCCTAACCCTAACCCTAACCCTAACCCTAACCCTAACCCTAACCCTAACCCTAACCCTAACCCTAACCCTAACCCTAACCCTAACCCTAACCCTAACCCTAACCCTAACCCTAACCCTAACCCTAACCCTAACCCTAACCCTAACCCTAACCCTAACCCTAACCCTAACCCTAACCCTAACCCTAACCCTAACCCTAACCCTAACCCTAACCCTAACCCTAACCCTAACCCTAACCCTAACCCTAACCCTAACCCTAACCCTAACCCTAACCCTAACCCTAACCCTAACCCTAACCCTAACCCTAACCCTAACCCTAACCCTAACCCTAACCCTAACCCTAACCCTAACCCTAACCCTAACCCTAACCCTAACCCTAACCCTAACCCTAACCCTAACCCTAACCCTAACCCTAACCCTAACCCTAACCCTAACCCTAACCCTAACCCTAACCCTAACCCTAACCCTAACCCTAACCCTAACCCTAACCCTAACCCTAACCCTAACCCTAACCCTAACCCTAACCCTAACCCTAACCCTAACCCTAACCCTAACCCTAACCCTAACCCTAACCCTAACCCTAACCCTAACCCTAACCCTAACCCTAACCCTAACCCTAACCCTAACCCTAACCCTAACCCTAACCCTAACCCTAACCCTAACCCTAACCCTAACCCTAACCCTAACCCTAACCCTAACCCTAACCCTAACCCTAACCCTAACCCTAACCCTAACCCTAACCCTAACCCTAACCCTAACCCTAACCCTAACCCTAACCCTAACCCTAACCCTAACCCTAACCCTAACCCTAACCCTAACCCTAACCCTAACCCTAACCCTAACCCTAACCCTAACCCTAACCCTAACCCTAACCCTAACCCTAACCCTAACCCTAACCCTAACCCTAACCCTAACCCTAACCCTAACCCTAACCCTAACCCTAACCCTAACCCTAACCCTAACCCTAACCCTAACCCTAACCCTAACCCTAACCCTAACCCTAACCCTAACCCTAACCCTAACCCTAACCCTAACCCTAACCCTAACCCTAACCCTAACCCTAACCCTAACCCTAACCCTAACCCTAACCCTAACCCTAACCCTAACCCTAACCCTAACCCTAACCCTAACCCTAACCCTAACCCTAACCCTAACCCTAACCCTAACCCTAACCCTAACCCTAACCCTAACCCTAACCCTAACCCTAACCCTAACCCTAACCCTAACCCTAACCCTAACCCTAACCCTAACCCTAACCCTAACCCTAACCCTAACCCTAACCCTAACCCTAACCCTAACCCTAACCCTAACCCTAACCCTAACCCTAACCCTAACCCTAACCCTAACCCTAACCCTAACCCTAACCCTAACCCTAACCCTAACCCTAACCCTAACCCTAACCCTAACCCTAACCCTAACCCTAACCCTAACCCTAACCCTAACCCTAACCCTAACCCTAACCCTAACCCTAACCCTAACCCTAACCCTAACCCTAACCCTAACCCTAACCCTAACCCTAACCCTAACCCTAACCCTAACCCTAACCCTAACCCTAACCCTAACCCTAACCCTAACCCTAACCCTAACCCTAACCCTAACCCTAACCCTAACCCTAACCCTAACCCTAACCCTAACCCTAACCCTAACCCTAACCCTAACCCTAACCCTAACCCTAACCCTAACCCTAACCCTAACCCTAACCCTAACCCTAACCCTAACCCTAACCCTAACCCTAACCCTAACCCTAACCCTAACCCTAACCCTAACCCTAACCCTAACCCTAACCCTAACCCTAACCCTAACCCTAACCCTAACCCTAACCCTAACCCTAACCCTAACCCTAACCCTAACCCTAACCCTAACCCTAACCCTAACCCTAACCCTAACCCTAACCCTAACCCTAACCCTAACCCTAACCCTAACCCTAACCCTAACCCTAACCCTAACCCTAACCCTAACCCTAACCCTAACCCTAACCCTAACCCTAACCCTAACCCTAACCCTAACCCTAACCCTAACCCTAACCCTAACCCTAACCCTAACCCTAACCCTAACCCTAACCCTAACCCTAACCCTAACCCTAACCCTAACCCTAACCCTAACCCTAACCCTAACCCTAACCCTAACCCTAACCCTAACCCTAACCCTAACCCTAACCCTAACCCTAACCCTAACCCTAACCCTAACCCTAACCCTAACCCTAACCCTAACCCTAACCCTAACCCTAACCCTAACCCTAACCCTAACCCTAACCCTAACCCTAACCCTAACCCTAACCCTAACCCTAACCCTAACCCTAACCCTAACCCTAACCCTAACCCTAACCCTAACCCTAACCCTAACCCTAACCCTAACCCTAACCCTAACCCTAACCCTAACCCTAACCCTAACCCTAACCCTAACCCTAACCCTAACCCTAACCCTAACCCTAACCCTAACCCTAACCCTAACCCTAACCCTAACCCTAACCCTAACCCTAACCCTAACCCTAACCCTAACCCTAACCCTAACCCTAACCCTAACCCTAACCCTAACCCTAACCCTAACCCTAACCCTAACCCTAACCCTAACCCTAACCCTAACCCTAACCCTAACCCTAACCCTAACCCTAACCCTAACCCTAACCCTAACCCTAACCCTAACCCTAACCCTAACCCTAACCCTAACCCTAACCCTAACCCTAACCCTAACCCTAACCCTAACCCTAACCCTAACCCTAACCCTAACCCTAACCCTAACCCTAACCCTAACCCTAACCCTAACCCTAACCCTAACCCTAACCCTAACCCTAACCCTAACCCTAACCCTAACCCTAACCCTAACCCTAACCCTAACCCTAACCCTAACCCTAACCCTAACCCTAACCCTAACCCTAACCCTAACCCTAACCCTAACCCTAACCCTAACCCTAACCCTAACCCTAACCCTAACCCTAACCCTAACCCTAACCCTAACCCTAACCCTAACCCTAACCCTAACCCTAACCCTAACCCTAACCCTAACCCTAACCCTAACCCTAACCCTAACCCTAACCCTAACCCTAACCCTAACCCTAACCCTAACCCTAACCCTAACCCTAACCCTAACCCTAACCCTAACCCTAACCCTAACCCTAACCCTAACCCTAACCCTAACCCTAACCCTAACCCTAACCCTAACCCTAACCCTAACCCTAACCCTAACCCTAACCCTAACCCTAACCCTAACCCTAACCCTAACCCTAACCCTAACCCTAACCCTAACCCTAACCCTAACCCTAACCCTAACCCTAACCCTAACCCTAACCCTAACCCTAACCCTAACCCTAACCCTAACCCTAACCCTAACCCTAACCCTAACCCTAACCCTAACCCTAACCCTAACCCTAACCCTAACCCTAACCCTAACCCTAACCCTAACCCTAACCCTAACCCTAACCCTAACCCTAACCCTAACCCTAACCCTAACCCTAACCCTAACCCTAACCCTAACCCTAACCCTAACCCTAACCCTAACCCTAACCCTAACCCTAACCCTAACCCTAACCCTAACCCTAACCCTAACCCTAACCCTAACCCTAACCCTAACCCTAACCCTAACCCTAACCCTAACCCTAACCCTAACCCTAACCCTAACCCTAACCCTAACCCTAACCCTAACCCTAACCCTAACCCTAACCCTAACCCTAACCCTAACCCTAACCCTAACCCTAACCCTAACCCTAACCCTAACCCTAACCCTAACCCTAACCCTAACCCTAACCCTAACCCTAACCCTAACCCTAACCCTAACCCTAACCCTAACCCTAACCCTAACCCTAACCCTAACCCTAACCCTAACCCTAACCCTAACCCTAACCCTAACCCTAACCCTAA